>NC_081411.1:3365016-3413016 GCF_030272615.1 Cryptomeria japonica | reverse complement strand
AGTATATGGCTCTGGGGCATATCAGCTCTCAACTACAGAAGGTGAACCTTTGGAGGATCCTATCAACAACATGCACCTTCGTAGGTTTTACACATAGCTCTTCAGAGTATCCTAATTCAAAAATACAAAAAAATCAAAAAATTCAAAAAAACAAAAAAAATTATAAAACAAAAAAAATCGTTACTTGGTGAAAACCTGGCAAACAGGCGCCTTGTGACACAAAAAACATTGAAAATTTGAAAAAAGTAAAGAGAAATAATTTTGTCCAATGGTGAAAACCACTTCGGTGGCGCCCTGGGCAAGTACCATGGTGAAAACTGGGTCACCAGCGCCATGCGTAGAGACATTGCTCCTCCCTCCTTCAGGATTCTCTTCATCATTTCACTTTGCACACACTCACAACCTATTCATTCATAATAAACTTACCCATTCCCATCATGGCTTGTTATTGATCTACCCAAGATTGGTTAGCCATTCATAATAAACCTCCCTTTTCGCCTCCCTTTCCATCCATAACAAATCAGACCCTATCTGTGGCTAAGGCAAATCCTACGTCTAGTGATGGGTGTGGAACTGAGAACATCACATGTTTCAAGGAGTAAAGTTTCTTCCAGATTCCTTCAGTCTATTCGCGCACAATCCGCAATAAAGCAACATCTGCATCACAGATCCGCAATAAAGTTTCATCTTCTCCGCAATAAAGTATCAATTTCATGGATTCAGTCAGTTTCAGATGAGACACAACAGCAACAATGGGCTTCAACAAATCAAATCTTTCAACAGACTCAGACAACATTATGGTTCAGTGCTATCTATCCTTTCTGTGAAAGTAAACATTGTGACCACAATCAAATAAGACTTATACAAGTGACAAGAGACACTAAACTTGAGGACTACAGTGGATGTTGGTGTCGAGTCTTGGTTTTTTTTTGATTTCATCTTTTTTTTTTGGTGACATGTCTTTTAGCTTTTCCAGGATGTCTTTGACTAGAAAGGCGAGGATGGGGTATCGTCACCTATTTGTATTTGCTGTTTGTGGATTGTCTCTTAGTAATGCTATGAGTTATCCAAGGATATGAGGACACTGTGCGTCTAGTGTGAACTAGGGCATTCCTTGTTTGTGACTGTCTTATCTCCATGCAAACAGGTACAATGACTTTCTGGGTCGAACATATGCCTCGATTGTCATAACCTACTTGCCATAATAAAGCTCAATGATGATAACGCACAAGAAGCTCTTTCACTTTCATATCTTCTGTCTTTCATCCCCCCTTTCTTGATTGACTTCCATCATCCTTCTCGAGTCCGTGTAGCTTGCTATCACATGACTGAGTATAATGACACACCAAAAACATTTGCATTTCATGTAGCTGCACCTACATTACCACATATAAGTATTTCATACATACATATAGATATCACAACTGCATCACATCCTGCACACAACACCTGTTAGCACAATTTACATTTGCATTATCATATTCATCTGCATTACTTACATTCACATTTGCATCATGCATACACATATAAGACATAAACAAACAAAAAAAAAAAAAATTGCATTGCATCATATACATATTTGCATCCATATCATAAGCATCACATGATAACATCTCATCACATAGGTACACATGCATATAGCTGCCGCAAAGATGCATCATCTCATATATATATATAAAGTGTCATGATACAATGATGTCAAAATCATATGGCTACAAAAGCACCCGCAGGTGTCTACATCATTATACAAAATGGTACAAAACTGATACAGAGGAACTCACTGATCACTCCTGCCAACACTATTGGTAGTGCTAATCCTGTCCATGTCATGGTATCCCATGCCACATGTCCCACCCTCATCTCTAGTCTTGGATCCTAGAACACTCATCTAAGGGCATCCCTGTCTCCGTCTCAATCGTACGGAATCGGCTCCCCATCGATTGACACCCGCAGAATCCTGTAAACATCCTCCAGGGTGACTGTCATCTCACCCATCGGTAAATGGAACATGCACGTCTCAGAGTGCCATCTCTCAGCCAGCGCAGTCAGCAAACCCATGTTCACCCGAAACTCAGGCACATATAGCACATGTCTCAAACCCATCTCCTCAATGGCAGCTCTATCCTCGAGCGACAACTCAGGTTGCAACCTCTGCATCGACGGGAATCTCTCCCGTGACTCTAGCATTGGCAAATACTCCTGCAGTCAAACAACTCAATCATGTTAGTTATAGTGACACTCACTGTTCATCACAAAGTGTTTCTTTTCTCCTAGTAGTACTCACTGTTCATCACAAAGTACTACGTGTGTGACACTCCCTGTTCATCACAAAGTGTTACTCACATTCGCACTCCTTGTTCATCACAAAGTGCTGCTCATATTTCAGTACTCCCTGTTCATCACAAAGTACTCTATCTTGGTACTCACTGTTCATCACAAAGTTCCTTGATCTATCCTAGTCTTCCTAGAGGACCTGCTTGAGTGTATCCTCTCAGCAGCTTATCCAATCGACAACATATGTTTATCACAGAACTGCCGATTTGACCTAGAAGATGCAAATTCATACTTTTCAAACGCAAACATGCTTACATGACATAAACGCACATTTATTATATTACCTAGCATGCATTAATGACAAATTAAATGCGTCAAAGTACAAGGAGGTTTGGTCATACTTACCGGCTCTCCTGCCTCTGCTGGCCTCTAAAATCAACGAATGCAGTCGAATCTATGAATGAAGGCCATCACTGCTGACTGTTGCTGCTCTATTTTCGCTCTACAATATGCTCTTGTGAATGTGTAGATGACAATGAGGATGTATTTTTCCCCATGGTCTATCTTATAGCCTACCCTAGCCCTAGCCTTCATTTCCCGAGTCAGTCTTCATTATCCCGTGACTTTGTCACTTTATCCGGTCAATCCATTCTATCCTGTCTTTCTTATTCAGAGATTGTCTGCAATCTTTTCAAACATTTTCATCCAATCTCTCAAGGGGGCATATCCCATTCTGGGGCAACTCTGTATCAGTTCATCTTATCTTCTTTGAAACAACACGACAAGCCGCATTGTCTCAAAGAGGGGCAAAATGTAGACACCTAAAATTATCATGTCTAATTAAATAAATATTTTATTTATTTAATTATCTTGTGTGGGGGAAAAAGCGAGACTAGGTTAACATGCCCTAATCCTACCTTTTGACACACATTACGGAATACGAAAGAGCCTAGAGGTATCACACAATTGGCTACTTCTTTTTGTGAAAGAGAGAGCCACGGGCTACCTATTAGGATTTCTATTCCTTTGTTGAAATTGAAAGGTAAGATTATGCAAGTTCAATTCCTAACCCTAAAATGCAAGTATGAACTAATAACAAGATTGCAGAATTGAACTTAAACAATGAAAAACTGCAAACACAAGGACAAGACAAGAATGCAGATGTGTACCCAAAGTCAAAATTTGATTGAAA
This sequence comes from Cryptomeria japonica, assembly GCF_030272615.1. Classification (NCBI taxonomy): domain Eukaryota; kingdom Viridiplantae; phylum Streptophyta; class Pinopsida; order Cupressales; family Cupressaceae; genus Cryptomeria; species Cryptomeria japonica. Next base: position 3,409,550 of record NC_081411.1, on the reverse strand, counting down.
ATGTTCGAGACGGGGGCGCGGGCACCACTGTCCTGATTCTGTCTCGGAAACTGCACCTGAAATTGCTGTTTTGCACTCTGGAAAACTGTCGAAAATGCTGTCTATCAGGAGGACTAGGGCACCCAGCGCCTCTGTCCTAGGGACCAGGGCGCCCAGCGCCCCTGTCCTGGTAGGACCAGGGCGCCCCACGCCCCTATCCTAGTCTTTTGCTCTGCAATTTGGTGTGGAGTGCTGTCTCGACCTGCTTTTCCTGGATCTGCAACCTGCGGCGTCGTCCGAGTCCCGAAACCTACACTTGTATCTGAAAAGGGTATGGTGGGCGGCTATATAGGGTTTTTCCTTAGTCAAACCCCCGCTTCGGTGATTTCCACCTCCATGAATAGCCAAGTTGTATTGTAAATGTATTGTGTGTGCAGACCTTGTGTGTGTGCAAGATCTAAAATGCAAGTAAGCAAACTAGAGCAACTTAGAAAGTAAACCCTAATTGCTTGTAAATGATAATGTAAATGCTCTAAATCAAGATGCAAAGTGATCTAAAGCATGAATAAATGATATATTGAAGCTTATGCAAAGACATGAAAACAACATGAAATCATACCCAACCCCCAAGGGAGGGGTACAAGCCAATCTCCAGTCGGTAATCTCCTATTGTTCATCAATGTCTTCCAAGCCCTAAATGGATGAATGGAATTGATAAATGCTTGATAGAGGGATGTTGAATGTTATTGAAGTCTCCAAAGATCTGCTCTTTCGCTGCATATGAGGTTCCTGAAAACAAAAATCTGGATCCTTTCCAATGAAGAAAGAGAGCTCTTATGTATGAAACCCTAGGTCTTAATTCCAATTTTTGGCCGACCTAGAGATTGAATATCCCACCAATTTCTTGCGGTTAAGCTTTATTTTATGATTGGATCGTGCTCCTAAAATTTCGGGAAAAATGTTCGGGACTGTGTGCACTCCGGGCGCCACGGTCCCGACAACTTTTCACCAAATTTTCAAGGCCGTCGGATATGATGATTTTAGAGAGAATCCCGAAGTTACAGGTGATTTCAAGATTTTTTGACCCCCGAAATCAAGCCCCCAAGTTCAAAATAGGACTTAATTAGGGTTTTTGATTGAATGATGTATTGGAGGAATAAAATGAAAAGGGCATGCTTTAACGAAAGGGCCCAACTTTATGATATGGAGAATGGTGAAATAGGACCTTAGACCTAATTAATTTGATTAATTAAGTGCTAAAGGAGAAATGCAATGCAAAATGTAAAATGCACCAAGGCGGGTGCTAAACTAGGTGTGAAATTGTACCACCCTAGCAAGTGCATACAATTTACGACTCTACATATCTAAGCTTAATTCTTCTATTAATTAAATAAATCTTTATTTATTTAATTAATTCATTTATCCTCTTCTAGCCTTATTTCTCATTTAAATAAATACATTTATTTATTTAAATTATCCTTTTCCTAAATTAAATAAATATCTTATTTATTTAATTGATCCCACTTCTTCTATTAATTAAATAAATCTTTATTTATTTAATTAATTCATTAGCCTTTTCTACCTATGACACATGTCATTCATCTCTTAATTCATACACTACCTACCCCTTTCATTATTTTATTATTTCTTTTACCTACCCTCTAATCATAGCCGACCTCCTTTTACACCTCTCAATCTTATCCCTCCATTTCATATTGTGTCTTCTATTTAAGGAGATGCTTCCTTTATTATCAAACGCTAATCGTTCTATGCATTCTAATCATTCATTCCTAATCATTCTATGCATCCTAATCACTGATCTTAAGGACTTGACTATACTACGATCCTACTTGCAACCACATTCCGTTCTTTGTTGAGCTCTTGTGCACATAAAATCTGAGAGCAAATATATCAAGCAAGATCAATGGAGATAGGAAGAATGGAGATCAAAACCCTATTGGACATGTGATGGTATAATCTTTGTGATTTCATTTGATTTGCATTGTCTTAGGTAATCTTCATATGTTATGGTGGATCTTTGCTGTTGTTAGGCTAGGGTTTGGTGGTTGAATTCATTTAGCCTTTCAATATTGTTATTATTGTTATCCATTTTCACCATATACACCTACAACGGGCAAGATGTCAAACTCTACAAATTGTAAGTCCTGTGGTCGAGAGTTGTTGTATATAGTAGCTTAGGTGTTCTTAGTTGTGAGTCACCTTATCCTTTCCCCTTTTTGTTTTTTTGGTCATGCAAAACCAGAGTTTGGGAGTTCTTTGCATTTTCCTTTGTAAAATACAATCCCCAGCTAAGCCAATGTTACTGCGTCATTTATTCCTCATGATAAGAGCGAGTCATCCTATAAAATTTCCATTCAAAGTCCTAATCTTTCTTGTGACACCCCGGTTCAAGTCCTTAGTAAGTCTGTAAATCCTCTTTCAGTCACAAACGTCGAGTTTAAGTAATTAGTTGAAATCTGTGAACAAGTTGAACCATCTTGAACTGAGTTCAACAGGTTCATCTAGGTTCCAAAGGTTCCTAGGTGTTAAGGGAGGTTTTTCATACTAATATTTTCTTTAAGTATCTTGCAGTGACTCTCCAAAAGTTTCTTCTTCAGCAATATGTTAGTTTATTTCTCTCCGGGTTTTGAACTCATTGAACCAAGTTCAAGAGGTTCAAACGTGTTCAACATGTTCAATATAGCACAAATGGTCAGCAACTTGGTATAATTAATTTTCTTGGCAAGATTTTCCTTGAGCAAGGTGTACACCTTGAACTATTTGAATGCCCATGAAGACTGTTCAGGATGTTCATATGTGTACGAAGTTGGTGGGTCCCATGGGTTTTAAGGATTTGATGGTGCATTCATTACCAAATATGTGGAAGGTAAACCATATTTTAAGTGACGTCAATTCCTGGCTCTTCGAAGTAAGTAACATTTTGAGAACTGGCGGTTACTTCAAAAATGCCGCCATGCATTCAATGCATGTGTGCGATGTCCAATCCACAAACTTAACACACTTAGACTGAAAATTAGAATTATTGCATTCAATGTTTCCATATCATTGCCTTCACTAATAAGGTATGAAAGATTATTAGTGCTCTGCATTTGTTCCTCGCTGCTGCGCTTTTGTTTTTCTTGGATAGGAGTCTTGTTTGCTGCTAGTCGCCGTCTAGTTATTCAACTGTGAAGGTGAGTCCTTTTCTCGTTCTCTCCAGTAGTTTTTGCTTGCATTTTCTCTCTCATAGAAAGCTTTGCTGCAACCGGTTTAGGCTTATTGATTTGAATTATGAAGTCCACACTACATTTGTTTGGGAATGTTTTTAGCCTGGCGTCCACTGAACCCATAGTTAGCGATATCGACCTAAAAGGGGAAAATCTTGAGGTGTTGAAAGAGAGGGTGTTCAAGGGAATTGACAAATCTTCTGGTGTGGAGATTTTGAGTAGCGGTCTCATAGAAGCAACAAATTTTTCCCCAGCCATTCCTTGCCAGAATTGATTCGGGAATGTATTGCTAGATATGACCCAGTGTCTGAAACTATTAGGAGAGACAATGGTGAAACCCTTCTTGCCATAAATTGTGAAGTAATTTACTCAGTCTTCAAGATACCTGATTAGCAGTTCTCCAACTTTTCCCCTGCTCAGTCAATCACTGAGTTCAACACAAACAAAACCAGACACCGTAACAATGTAGCAAAATTCTAGTTGAAGGTTCCTCAAAGAGGTGGTTTCAGGTTACCCAAGAATCCTAATAAGAATCACATGTTGCCTCACATTCATGATGTTATGCTTTTGTTGCACCGGGCCAGAGGATTCGTTGAAGCTTATAGCTTCGACAACTAGATTTATTGCTACGTGCAGCTGGTTTTGGAAGGGAAGCAATATTTGGATTGGGCTGAATTGATTGCTGATTCAATGAGAGAACAACTGAGTATGGTTAAACAATTCAAATAGAACTTCTTTATGTCTTTGTATGTTTTGTATTGTTTGGCATGTGTTAAGGAGTTGGTGGAATACTAAAACAGCTCACTGAGGAGGATGTTTCTGTATATGAGTTCTATCCCATGCTACAAAAGGATAAGGCCTTACAGGATTTTAGAAGGGTGCACAATGCTTTTCTAGGTGACTTGTGTCATTAATTGAAGAATATGAAAGCCAAAAGAATCTCAGAGGATGCACAAACTTTGATAAAGAGGTTTGGTAGTTTTTATATATAGTTTCCATGCTTCTGTTACACAAGGGTAGGCTGCTTTGAAGAGGAGCCCTTCAAGCTCCCTCACTTTTGTTCAGATTGCTTTGTTCTGGTGGAGATATGCAGACAACTGACCTCCATAATCAAAAAGGCACAACCCAGGGATAAATGGGAGGGTCATTTTCCCATCCAATTAGGCGTGTTGTCTTGCAGTTCGATGTCCGACGCTTTGAGTATTGGAGCAGATCTCAGGAATTTCAATTTTTCCTTGTATCTTGAAAGGAAAGGTTTTGATAATAAGGGTTTTTCTTGAAGTCTTGGTCTAATGCCATACCTCCCAATACCTCAACTAGAGGATTTTTGAGAAGATTGTACTGATGAACTCGAGGTGTTCAAAAGGGGAAACATGAGGTTGGTGTTAGAACAAGTCATTTCATTGTAGATAAAATTGGATACAAAGGGGCTCGAAGAGGACTATCTAGAGCTATTCGAACCAGGATACTTATCCCGTGCTAAAATTGAAATGCCTCCAATTGACTGGGATGAGGAAGAGAAAGATGATATATAGTTAAGGACCAAAGGAGTCTTGGAAAGGACCGCAGCATGGGTTGCGAATAAGAAAGCAGTGAAATTAGGCGTTAGGTCTAATTCTGCAAGAAGTAATGAGGACCCTCTACGTTCACCAAAGCATCTTTCTAACAATGCTTCTATGCCTGTTCATGTAGGTAAGGATAACAAGCTGCCCCAGCTTAGACATAGGTCTAATTTAGCTTTGGATTTCCATACTCCTCGGCATACCCAGTCCTGAAGTGCCGCTCAAAGAAAGATGGATCAAGCAAAGGATACAGGGGTGAAAGATACGATTCTCAATGCCCAGATATTTGAAGTTGAAGACTTGGATGGCGATGTTGCTAATGCTCTAGATTCTCATACGGTGACTATGGCTATGACACCACCTTCTAAAGTGATCAAAGGAACAACTAGCTCCAGTGCAACTCCTAAGTGGTTGACCACCTCGGTGAACAAAAAGTGGAGTTTTCTTCCCGTGAGTATTCCGATTCAGGAAATGGTTGTTAAGTACACAAAGAAGAGTCCTAAGCCGAAAAGGTTCAAGATTTCTACTCGCCTGGACAATGATGAGGGAACTAGAAAATGGGTTGCTGAAATCGCCTCGTACAAACCCAAGGACGAAAACAAGGAGGCTAGCCTCGATGATTTTGAGATCATGAAGGCAGAATTGGGAAACATGAGTAGAGACACATACAATCATTTCTTCCAGGTATCGACAAAGAAAATGCTCACCAGATCGGAGAAAGATGGGTGAGAAAAGAGAGAGCTAAAGCGACACACAAATGTTTTGGCCCAGTTCATCGACAGTATTGGTTGCTTTGGGGCACTCTGAATATCTCATGCTACAGAGAACTTCGACCCAACTTTGCCAAAAAATAAAAAGTTAATGAGCCAAGTTCAACGGGCCAAGAGTATTGCAAAAGACGTGGAGAAATGGATTGAGGGAATAATCAAGGACGGTGGGAAGTACATGATTGACTCCCGGAGGCTATGCGCTGAGATACAGAGTCTTATTGTCGAAGTTCAAAATCAGCTTGTGCCGTGGGAGAAGGAGGAACACAAATGGCAGAATATCTTGCCCTTGTTTGCCAAAATAGAAGAATATGGAGTTACCAGGTTTTTGACGGAACACTTAATCAAACTGGTAGCGGAGGAATGTCAGCTCTTTGTGCTGAAGGAAACCATAATGTGGTGAGTGCTTACCTTCAAGTCTATGATCTCCGATGATAAGACCTCTGTTTACGAGCTCCAAGATCTCCAGTGCAGTATAGTTAATGATAACAAGGTGGTTAATCCTGACCATGATTGGCAGTTAGGAATTTGTGGGTTGAACACACAGGATGCAATCAAGGCTTTCCGGATAAACATGGAGAAAATCAAGGCCAAGGGTAATTTCACCCCGGAAGATATAACAAGGGTGGCTAGGATTGAGTCCATGACTTTTATTGGAAATGATCAGTTGCCAAAACACGCTGAAAATATGGTGAAGCATCAGTGGAATAAGGAGGCGGCAAAGGCAAAGCTCAACGCAATGAAAGTACCAAACCAATCTATTATTCAAGAACTCACAACCGCCCATGACGCTCGTAAAAGCAGAGAGGATGATGATGATGGAAAAGCGACACAATGCATTGATTCAGGCCCGGTTTCCTCTATTTTTTTAATTTCTCATGTTTATGCAAAGACTTCGGGACATCTGTCCTAGAATACATCTTGTCGGTTTCATAACTGTTTTGGGGGAGGTCGAGTTTTCAGGGAGACCTCCCCTATTTTAAAAAGTATAAATGAAGGAAAGACAGATAGAATAGGGGTTAGTTTTGGTGACCAATTTTGGGTTAGTTTTTGTTTTTTCCCTCTATTTTTGTGAATTTTCTGTTTTGTAGAAGGAAGAATCAGACTGCTAAATCTGGAATGGAAAAAGATTTATACATGTATTATCATGCCTTTTTTGCATAAGAATATATATATACAATGATCATACTGTTCTTGGGAGAAGGAAAATTTGTGGGTTTTGAATCTGTGTAGATACATATCTTTGCATATGCTTATCTAATCAAATAACAGTAACGATCTTTCCATTGCAGAAAATTATTATTTCTCTAGTATTCCTTCCTGTGAGTGTTTGTTTTCTTTTAGAAAAGATTCATGTTTGAGAACAGATTTGGTTTCTTTAATCTATTCATTCTTTATTAAACCTGTGGAAATGGTGTACTGAACTTTGATTCAGTTGCTATCATCTCTTGTATTGAAAAGATAGGAAAGATTGCTTTCTCCTTTTAGAAACATGTGTGAAATATTGGCCTCTCATCCAAGAATGAAGTAGGTAGCCTTACATGCTTTCGAGTTAAAAGCTACTACTCAAATTAAATTAGTTAAAATCATTCATTGAAAAACTAAGATAGGGAGCTATACCTATGGAAAATTCAGAGGGAAGTGGTTTATTCAACACTTACCCAACTGTTTAGTGAAACACTTGTCCTTAAAAGAAGGCAATAGAATTCAAAATTAATCATTTTAAAAAAGGGACAAATCTGTTCACTAACAATCATATAGATTTATACAAATCATCAAAAAATGTTTGGGCTACATTGAAATAAAAAGTGTGGATCAAAACAAGTTAATGGAAAATTTTCCCTAAAACATTAACTATTCAAATTCAAAATGGAAGATGGGATCAGTATGCCAAATTACATAAGTAAATGAAGATCTCTCATCAAGAAACTACCAAAATTCAATGCTCTAATGATGATGATGCTAAAGCTATTTTATTGAATAGTTTACCTTCCAATACAATAATATTATTTTTACACTCAATCATTTAATTTATCAAACTCTAGAAGATATGAAAGAGAAAAAATGCATAAGCTATATAAATTGGTTCTCAGTAGGAGAATGCATTAACTTCACAAAACAATAATAAAAGGTTAAGTACAAACAAAGGAAAAATTTATTTTTTTTCTATAAGGAAAATGGCCACATAGCTTAGTCTTTTAAAACTCAAGTGAGTGATGTTCTTAAAGGAAAAATCAAAGATAGATCAAGAAAAGTTAATTTAGCCTATGTCGAGGACGATGATCCACTAAATGATGATTTTATTAAGATTATTATTTTAAAGATATTAAGAATTGATTTGTATGTTGAGCCTTAACAATTGGAGGTAAGAGGTTTCAAAGGATGATCTTTATTATCTCAAACTGTATTCTTTTTTCGAGATGGTTCTTTGCATGAGAATCATATGAATTTGTGTTTTCTTATGTGTTATTTGTTAATATCCATAAAATTGAAGAATTCCTATGTTGTGAAGTTTGAAGATAGATAAAGGATTTGGTGAACTCAATATGGATTGTTTCCAAGATAGTTTGAGAGTTGTGATTTGGGGAGTTATACCCTTCGAAGGGTAATGAGACAACTTGATAGAGAAATGGATTACTTTATAATAATTCAATGGATTTGTTATTTGAGAGTTTTGGGAGGTGGTGATGTGGAAATTAAATAATTCAAATTAGGAGCTACACTCTTACAAGGCTTGTCAAGTAGCTTAATGCAATGCCACCTAATTGAAGATTTCTTTTTTCAAAGAAAAATATTCTCAAGAGTGTGTAGTTATTTTATGTTATTAGCATGTTTTGGTATATGTTCTATTTGGGTGTGTATGAGAAGATAAGTCCTCATTTTGGCCAAAAAGTGGAAGTGTTTTTCTTGATTTTTAAAATTTGTCACATTTGATCTATAAATTTGAAGCACTTAAATATTGAATCTTGGAAAAACTCAATAATATGAAATTTAGTAATTGGATCCTACTTTTTAAATATTTAATTTATTTTAAACCCAGATGATACAAATCTATTTTCAATACACATGTCTAAAAAACCCACCATTTAAAAGTCACTTTTAAAGGACCATTGTGAATGTGCATGATAGGCATATTTTGACCTAAATAAAAGTATTTTTTAGAATACTCTTGGGAAAATTTTTGTACGACACTAAGGATAGTCAAGGATATTCAAAATATTTTTTTAATTAATTTTTTATTAGTCATAGTTTTTGCTTTGAAAACCCCTCATGTACCAAAAAAAAAAATGTAGACCTAAAACTATCCTTTTTTGAATTTTTCTTTTTCAAATTGAAAGGAATTATCTATAGGTTATTGACATATAATTTATTTCAAAAAATGTAAAAGTAAAAAGTTATTAAAAAAAAAAGGAAAACATGTTATTTCAAGTTTATGGACCATCTTCATAAAAAATATTTAAAAAATAGAAAAAACAATTCGATTGTAAAAAAAATACATATTTAGAATCTGTAGAGTCTCATCTATAATGGGTTTTAATTTTATTAAAAAATTATGCACAAATTATCTTTAGACATATGTCCAAAGTTACTCTTTTCAAGTGAAACTGATATACCCTTGAATTTGTAGGCCAAAGCAAGTCCAAGGCTACGGGTCAGTTCCTCAAGCCTTTTTTGGGCTAAAAATCATATAAAAAAGAAAGCCACCAATTCTAATGATAAAAAATGGGATCTTGTTATGTTTTTAGAAACAAGATCCCTCTTTTTTAAGAAATGGGATCCCATTATTTTAGAAATGGAAATGGGATCTCATTGATAAATATACGAGATCCCATTTTTAAAATGGGATCTTGTTTCTTTTTTGACCATTTTTTAGTTTTTAATACTAAAAATAATTTTTAAATAATGGGATCCCATTTTATAAATAATAGGATCCCATTTTGTAAATTTAGGCTTGGGACCCCAAAGCATAACAAGATCATGTTTCTAAACTAATGAGATCCTATTTCTATTGGTCTACTTTTGTGATTTTGGTTGACTCCAAAACTTCCATGAGAAGTGGACTCAACTTCATACTTTTACCCATTTGTGTTATGTAAACCTTAAGAGGGTCTCTTGGCAAGATGAAATTTAATGTTTTAGGTGTACATTTTCAAGAACAATTTAATAAGGTTGGAATTTTAGCATAGCTTATTATATTACATTGTCTAAGAATCACCAACATATGGTTATGATTGTTACAGGAGTTTGTTAAAATTGTAATTTTTTCTTGGTTTAATTATGTTCATAGTTCATTAAATAACCAGTCAATTATTTTACCTTTTAAAGTCATGCTAGCCTATCAATACATATTTTATTTGGTTTTTATCTTCGAGAACTTTTGTACTTGTGGCATTCCTAGGCTAGTGGAAAGAATTTGAGATTAATCTAAATAGCTCATGAACCTCTTCCTTTTTCTCCCTCTCTCCTTTTTGAAGATAACCTTTTATTTTTTCTAGTCTCTTGGGTTTTTCTTAGCTCTCTCTTGCAATCTATAACTTGTTACAACTCTTTCAAGCTCTTTTAGCATTTATTTTATCTATATTGTTCTTTTTGGCTTCTTCAACCTTTCCCAAGTGATATAGTTTCTACTTCTCACTATTATTGCTAGTCTTCTTTTCATGTACCCTTAATCACTGTAGGATTACCACATCCTTTCAATATCTTATTTTTATCAATACTCTCATTGATAGATGCACTTAAATTAATAACACACAATCTTTCTCTCTATTTCCATATATTTGCTATTGTGAAGGTAGAAATATCAAAATAAGGATTTGACCACTGCAAATCCCCAATAGCACCAAACATTTTTTTGTATTCCATATGATAACAACTATTTAAGAGAATCATATTGCATTGATGTCTATTAAGTGATTTGTTCTTTATAAATTCATGATATCATTTTGATTATTGTGAACTTTAGATTATCTAGTTTACTTCTTTATATTTTTATTGTATAATAGTTATTCGTGAATTTTTATTTGGTTTTGCAAGCTTGGGGAATGACCAATTAATTTTTTTTATGTTTTTTCAACATTTTTTTCACATTTTTTTTTTCTATTATAGCACAATGTGTGGATATCCACGTGATGCACTGGCATCCTAGGTAGCAATTTTTCCTTTTGGTGCTAGATTCTTCTTGTCACAGTAGTACTATAATTTATTTCTATATCTTATTATTATTATTTTTTAAAAATTAGTGTTATTTTAACTTTCCTTCATGATTCCATTTAAATAAAACTCTTTCTTTTAAATAATTTCTAAGATGCATAATTATTTTGCTAAATAATAATAATAGAGTGAAATCCTAATATGAAAGTACGTAAAATCATTTGGCTAATAAATATTACCTAGATAAAAAAATTCTTCTTTTACACCTAGGTGATGATGACTCAAGAGATTGATGTATTATAATTTTTCTTGAAAAATCTAAAGAACTTCGCTCGTTAGAGCCAAATTGACCTGTTCACAAGACTTTATATGAGTCCAAGTGACCTATTGTCAAACTTATTTGTAAATGCATCTAGTTTTGTAATGGTCAATATGCACAATAATAATACTTAGGAATATTTTTGTGAACTATAAGAGATGAGAATTGAGGTAGAGATAGAGGTAAAGAATAAATCATGAATTAGAAACAAATTCACTTTGTGCATTTCTTCATCAAGTTCCTCATGTTTAGGTTAAGTAATTCTTAGTGTTAAAGAACTAATAGGTGTTGCTGAGGAAAAGGTGTTACATCCTTTTTACTCATTAATAATACCATCCCTACTAATGGACATCTTATTTGTCAGTATATCTATTAGATGCATCCCTTTGACTTTGATTTTTTCTAAGAAATTACATTTCAAGAATCTGTCTTATAAAGTTATCCTTTGTGCCTTGCAGATGTGCATAAAGGTTGTACATTCAAACGCTTTAAAATATGAAATTGAGGAATTATTTTTGGTTTATGCCTCTATTTGATACAATACAAATTTAATAGCTATAATCTACAAATCTATATGTAAAGAACATCATACATGCATGACATTAATCTATCTTCTATTTATGGACCTATCTAAAGCCCATTATATAAGTATTCCATTTTGTGTAATTTAGGTATTAGTTTACCATCTCACAATACAGTGTATGATTTTTTCTAATCCTATACTTGTATTATTATAGAACCATAATTATTATGGGTTATACCAAGCTCCAAGGAGCTTTGGAAAATAAACTACATTATTTATCTACTTGATCATGATAAGTTTATTTACAGCCATCACTTTTGTATTAAATTGTACATCCACATGATATCAATGAATAAAGGACATATATTATTCTTCATACACTTGGTATATATTGCACTCCCTTGTCATGTTTCTTCTATAAATATTCTATAATTGAGATAATAGACATATACCTATCTCATTAGTTACACTCCATAATCTTGTTGCTACATGTAGAATTTTTTTCTCGTTGTGAAACCTAAATAATATTGTTGGTACCAAAGTGTAGGGGCTCAATCTCATGCCACCTATCACTAGATATATATAGCTAGTTTCTTGATGTTTTTTGTTAAAATTTTATTTCGATGTTTAAAATTGTATTTAGCACCTTTATTGTATGCCATGATATTTTGACTAGTCTTTAGACTTTGCAGGAGAGGGTCTAAAGAAAGGAGTACTAGCTATCAATGCTCATCATCACTCTTTTTAAAATGATTATTTAAACAACATGGTCATATCGGTGATCGAAGGTCAAACAACTAGGTGCCTAAAGTTGACATCTCCAGAGCCCTAATCGAGCATTTTTTATAGGGCATAAAATTTTTCTAGTGTCATCTTTTTTGCAAATGAGATATCAATGAAAAGTTGATTCTGTGTACTTCACAATGACATCAATGATTTTCCTAGGTTTTGTTGTACGTGAATTTTATTGCTAGTTGAAATCATTATTTTCTTTTTTGGACTTCCAAGCTCATGACATTTTGACACTTTCTAGTTACACTCGTATCTTTTAGTATCAAATTTGTAGCACTAATGCTCTAATAGACCAAAAATTGAATACCAATCTGTTTGAGGTCAAAACATCCTTTGTGAGTGTGATCCCCAATTTAGTCGCCTTCATCCTTAAGTTTCTAGTTTCAACCTTCTATGTGATTATGATCTTAATGTTCATGGAGCCACATTTCTACATTACCACTATTCGAAATTGTGCAATCCTTAACATTATATTCTTGATCTTCATAAATACACTTATTTGTATATCTATATTTTGAAAAATACCTATGCATAGATAGTGTAGAGTTAAGACTGAGAACATAAAATTATATACTAATCCATAATGCTAAAATTAAACACTAAATTTAATTCAATTATTACACAAAACTCTAAATTAAACATCCAAATATTATTTTATAAAAAAAAAAAAATGTTAAAATAATTTAGAAACTAATTAAAATAAAAATCACGTTGAACCTAAGCAATTTCCGAGGTTTACTGAAGAAAATTCCAAAGTTTTATGGAGATAGAAATAAAATTTGTTTACACACCTCAGTTAAGGTAAGGAGGACTCACAACAAGATCTTCTTGATCAATAATGGTGACGGGGTTTCTCTTTCAGACATGATTCAAATTAACTTGGAGGTGGTTAGATACTTCTCAGATATTTTTAATGGTGAAGCAAACCTTGGTGGAGATCCTCAACATAGTTTGGAGGTTATTCCCTCGTGTGTTAAGGAAGAACATAACAAAATGCTTATGGATCCGGTGTTTGTGGAGGAGGTTAAAAGAGATATTTTTGGGTTAGGATCGGATGGCTTCCCTGCCTTATTTTATCAAAAATTCTAGGGCATTCTTGTAATGGATATTTTGGATGTGGTGGAGGAATCAAGGAAAGGGGGCTTTGTGTTAAAGGCTTTCAGTAACACTTTTATTGCTTTGATTCCGAATAAGGTGGATTATTCATCCTTTGATGATTTCCATCTGATTTCTTTATGTAATGCCGTATACAAGGCGATTTCTAAGGTCATTGCTAATAGATTAAAACTTGTTCTGGAATCTATGATATTAAGTGAACAAAGTGGTTTTGCCCCAGTTAGATCAATTTATGAGGGCTTTATCCTTGCACATGAAGCTATCCACTCTATGCGAATGGCAAGAACATAAAATATGATGGTTAAGGTGGATATAAGGAAAGCTTATGATGAGGTAAATAGGAATTTTCTTGTGCAAGTTCTGTCGAAGTTTGGTTTCAGCGTGGAGTGGATTGCTTGGGTCAATAGTTGCCTTAGTTCCCCTTGGTTTTCTGTCATTACAAATGGAATCCACCAAGGTTTTTTTGAGTCTAAGAAAGGAATTTGACAAGGGGATCCTCTCTCCCCCTTTCCTTTCATTATCATGGCGGAGATGCTAGGTAGGTTGATTTCTAAGAAGTGTAGTGAGGGTGTATCGAAAGGTATTAAAATTGCAGATGGTGTGAACTCTCTTACTCATTTGCAATTTATTGATGACACTTTCCTTGTGGGATATGCATTGGCCAGGGAAGCTCAAGTTATTAAGAGAACTTTGGATGATTATGAGCATGCATCAGGGCAACGTGTTAACTGGTTCAAGTCTGAAATTTTCTTTTTTAACACAAAGGCTTGTAAGCACAAGGAGATCTGTAGAATTTTGGGCATGAAGTTGGGGAACCTTCACAGTAAATATTTAGGCATCCCTCTTTTTGGTGGAGTAAACAAGTCCAATTTATAGAAAAACTTGATTGGTAGCTGTCTAAATAAATTGGATGGATGAAAAAGTCAGGGGCTAACCTCGATTGGAAGGATTTTAATGTTAAGGTCAGTTGTATCTGCCATCCCTATTTTCTCAATGACATGTCTCAAGATCCCGAAAAAGGTGAATAGTGTGATAAAACAAAGAATGAGGAAATTTTTCTAGAATGGGGCAAACGATAAAGATAAAATCCCTCTATTGGCATGGTATAAAGTTTGTCAAGCAAAGGTAAAGGGTAGAGTAGGTTTAAGGGATTGGCACAAGATGAATGTAGCTCTTGGGGCTAAGTTGGTTTGGAATTTGTATACTAATCCGAATCAAATGTAGGTTAAGGTTTTGAGAGTTAAATATTTGGATTCTTTAGATGATCATAGAATTTTTACTATTAGTAACCCTCCCAAAGGTTTGGCTATATGGAACTTCATAGTAAGTTGCAGAAGTGTGGTCACTGACCACCTAACATGGCAGATTGGTAATAGTTCAAAAGAAAAGTTTTGGGAAGATTCTTGGGAAGGACAACTGACGATCAAAGGCATTCTATATTTCTCTGCTATTAAGGACCTTTTGGTGCCCCTTTGGGGTGATCGTGTTAAAGATTATATGGTGGCCGCTGATGGGGCTTTTAGAACAAAATGGGTGTGGAAAGATCTTTCTTCAACTAGCTCAAATCAGTCATAACTTCAGCTCAAGGAGGTTTTAGATCGAAGGAAGGTTTTATTTATAGGGAAAGAGGAAAAGGTGGTTTGGTGTGGTTCTCGGGATGGGAATTACTCAATAAAACTAGGATATCAATTATTGAAAGGTAGGGAGGAGGAACCCTTAAGGATTTGGTACTTGATTTGAAACAAACATTGCCTACCTAAAGCTGGTGCTTTCGTATGGCTAGCAGTGAAAGGCATAATTCTTATTGGGGAGTGGACGAAATGACTCGGGTTCATGGGCCCTTCTATATGTGTGATGTATGGAAAGGTAGAAGAATCTATGGATGATTTATTGCTTCAATGCAATGTGGCTTTGAGGTGTTGGTTGGATCTACTAGAAAAATTAAATTGGCAAGGTCCTCTTTAGCACACCCTCAAAGAAGTTTTTGAAAGCTGGTCAAGACAACCTAGGAAATCTACTCTTTCAAATATTTGGCAAATAATTCCTTCTCTAGTCATTTGGGAAATATGGAAAGAGTGCAATCATAGAATTTTCTAGGATAAAGGGGAAGATGTTAGAAGATTGTTGGGTAGAATCAACTGGGCGATTGAAGAAGTTGTCATTGCTGCAGCCTCACAGTCCTTTTCACCAACTTCCCCTTTTACTATACAGGATAGATGAATACAAAGTTTGTGGTTTGGAATTAAAATAAGGCATGGTTCTTTTCATGTAACAATACAAGTAAAAAGTTGGAGTTGTGTGTTTGTTAGAGCCCTCCAGCAAGGGGTTGGTTCAAGGTAAAATTTGATGAGACTGCAAAAGTCAGTAGAAATTTGGCATGGGTAGGGTTTTCTATTAGGGATGAGAAAGGTGATTTAATTAAGTGTGGAGCTAAAATACTAAGGAAGAGCACTAATAATGAGAATAAAGCTCATGCCGCACTATTAGCTTTCAGATTGGCTAGAAGCTTAGGGATCCAAAATCTACATTTGGAGGGGGATTCTCTCTTAATAATTCAAGCCATTATGAATGGGGATATCAAAGTCGGACACTTACAGGGCTATATCTCTATAATCATTGAAGATTTGAAATCTTTTGATAATTTTAAGGTGAGCCAAGTTCGAAGAGAAGGAAATCACAATGTAGACAAATTATCAAAATGGGCTCTATCTTTCTAGCAGGAAGGTGACTCGAGGCTAGAAGATTTTCAAGGTGATCTTAATTTAGATGTGATGTTAGTGTTATGATTGCTGACAAATTGTTTGTTTTGTGGTGTTCTCAAGATGACGCCCTCCCACAGTGGTCAATCGTGCAATTATTATGAAAGCATGGTAGCTGATTGGTTTTTTAATGATTTGGAAAGCACAAGTTTATTACGATTGGGCATTTAAGCTTGGAATGGCGGCATTTCAATTTATGCCACCTTTTAAATGATGGTGGATGTACGATACTTCTTGAGTCACTTCATTCCAATTTCTCATTTCTGTAAGATAAGGATTTTTGAATGTGTGAAGGATGTTGGCAGCGCATGTTTTAAGTCTTTAAGGATGATCTTATCTGAGTTGGCATATTTTTGAGGCTCGGCGGATAGATTTATAATCTTTCTTTGGGTTGGAATTTAAGGCTCTGACATCCTCTCGTCTTTAGATGAAACTTCTTTGAAAAGAAAATTCAGTTGTTATTTTTGGGTTGGATAAAGGTGAATTGTTTGAGCTGTGTGGGTTTAAAATCCATGGAAGCAAATTTCACAGTTAGAACAAAGAAATAATAGAAGGGGTTCAAGGGGCTAGTTAGCAAAGAAATAATATAGGGCCCGCTACACTTTAAGGAAGAGGATGCGGTCAATGTTGGCTTAGGGGTTTTGGGGCCCTTATTTATGGACAACAGAATGCGTTGGAGAGTCAATCTAGATGTAATATCCATGATTATTGTCTGGGGTTTGAAGTTAGGGGAAGACATTATCTTAAGTGGGTTGTCACCTCAATTTTTGAAGAAGAGATGTTGGAAGGATTGGGCTTGATATTGGAGTGGGCTACTCTAGGAGTAGGGATGAATTACTCAAAGGGGTTTAAGGATGTTCGAGATGCTGATGAATTTGGCATTGTCTCCTTGTCAGGTGGGTAGGAAAGGTAGATAAAGATGCTTATGAGCTAGAAAGAGTGTAGGCCTGGGAGAGACTCAAGGAAATTATTTGGCATCATGAGAGAGAAGATAATGCTTTGACTCGATCTTGGCCAAGGGAAATTCACAAAAGAGGTCGATCCAAGAACAAGGGTAGGTGATGTGCTGGTGTTAGAAACGCCGAAGGAGCTTGTGTTGGGAAGGAAGCCAAGAAGCGCTCTCACGCAGGATAATTGGTTAGGTTGAGAAACGGTTCTCTTTTTTGTCTTTGTAATGAATGTTGTTTTTGTCATGCCTTGTTGTAAGGAGCTGGCATAGGTCTTTGCCTTTTTGGGATGTCTATAGTTTAAATTTTGCGTTGTTTTTTTTGTAGATTATCCCTTTCTCAGGGTGGTTATCTTATGGATGTTTATTAGTGTTATAGGCTTGTTAAGGTTTAGGTGGTTTCCTTTTTGAAGGCAATTGTTTGTTTAGCTTCTAATATTGGGTTGTTTTGAAGGCTTGGAAGCTCAGATTTCTACTATATGTAAACTTATACCTTATTATGATGCAATAAAATACACAATTATTACCAACCAAAAATATATATATATAGGTGTGAATCATCACCAAAGTACACCATCCTACCATCATATTTGTTATACTTTGTGAGGTCATGTGGAAAGATGGACCAAAATTAATAAGTGTAACAACTAACCAGTTAATCAATCTTAACAATGTATGCAATTTAATCAATAAAGTAAACATAATGGTTACTTTGAGTCATAAGGTCAAACACTTAGATAAAAAAATAAAAAAATGTTTACACATAGTGCAAACAGATTGTACAATAATTACAATTTGTACAAGTCCATTTACCATACTTAGGATAAATATAAAATGCAAATATTTTATATTCCAAATACAAGTATACACATTATGAAGCCACACTCAAAATTTATGCACTCATTTACTCTTCCAATTAGTAGATAACAAAATAGGTAAATACATCAAAACTTGCATTACAAACCTTCATTGAATCAAAAGTGAGAGAACATCATCAAGGTGCTATCCACCTTACCATGAAGCATTATCTTCCCCATGGTATTCCACTATAGAAGCTTGACCCATCACAAAAGATCTAATAGTATGTGGAAACATACATGATGAAATCAATTTGACTTCATGAATCACTATCAACTAGCATACCATCTGATGTAAGGAAGGTTCCTCCTACCCTCAAATTCAAAACTCCAAAATGCACATATTTTTTTTTATCTCTATTCTATGATTCAACAACAATTTGTAGGTCAATTAGATAAATTTATTTCAAAACAAATCCATTGTCAAATAGGGGTAATCTACTTGCCTTTATTGACAAACACAACCTTTCCTTGGTCTCACTTTCTCTACACAGTTGGCTTCAATGAATATTAGCATTACATTAAAGAGGATAACATTATTGATATGAAAAATTGAAAGGAAAGCATCGACTATTCCAACTAATAAGCATTAATACTAGTGACTATGGGATAAGCCTTCATAGTCGATGCATTCTTAGGTCGATACCACTGTCGATGCCTCTCTTACCTTTTGTTGCCCTTTTGGTGTTATGCTTATCAAATGATTGATATTTTTGGACTATGACTATGACTATTCCAAAAGCATCGACTATGAATGAATCCATGACTATTCCAAAAGCATTGACTTGGCCAAGTGAACAAACATTTGGAGGACTTGTCTATGTATCACCCTCCTACCAACAACTTTAAACAAAATCCAATAGTGTGTGGCCTCTTGATTTGGGATTCCAATCAAGAAGCAATAGTCTTTCAACATCTCCTCCCTGCTTGGTCAAACTCCACAAAAGGTGTGAATTTGAACCTAGTGAGTATTTAATTTTTTTATAATGCATGCTTCACACTTGGTGCTCATCCATAATGGTTTCATTGTATTAGTCAAAACTATACTCCAACTTTGTATTAATTCTTGTCAGCATTTGTAATTGTGTCACATAATATGTGTAAACCCTAATAGCTAGTGTTATATGGAAACTACACATTTTATGCTCAATTGACATTGGTATTTGTAAAGGGATAACATTTTTTTTCCCTTAGTTTGCAAAAGGGCCAATTAATAGCTTAATTTCAAGTTTGTAAAGGGTGTATCATTTTTTCTTTGGGTCAAATTACAAAAGGAGGGTTGTTTTTTTTATTTTATCTATCCTTCTATTTCTCAAGATATCTTTCTATTTATATTTCTCCCTCTTCCTCTCTCCCTCTATCTAGAAGTGAAATATATGTTTTGAATTTTGAAATGATGTAAACTAATCAAATTTATATTCTTATGTCTATTTTAAGTTTGTAATTTTAACAAAAATTTAAAAAATTATTTGAATATAGTTTTTTATAAAATAAACACTCTAATTTAGTTGCTGAAAAAATGCTGAAATTGAAGTTACACAAGCCACCACACTTTATTTAGTAAAATTTACTTTTTTTTCTTGAATTTTTTTTTTGTATATTGATAACTTGAACTTTAGTGCATGGATATACTGTTTACTATTTTTTATAAATATATATTTTTCAATAAATTTGAAAAGTTGCGTGTGCTAAAATATAACTGTTTCCAATTCCCACCACCTTTTTCCTTAATTATTTATCCAAATCAGAAAAGAATTATATATCATCTTGACATAGATTCTTTTCTCTACTGCATCATATCTTTTTCAATTTTTTTAATAAATTTTAGTATTTTTCCTTGACAAGACAATCAACCTTATATTTTAGTGTTGATAACATACTTTCAATAAAAATAAAACATAAAACTGTTGGCAATATTGCATTATAAACAAACAATGAAAGATTGTTGGCATTTCTTAAGGATATTGAGAACATTGTTGATGATTATGGATATAATTGATTAAAGATGTTTTACTGTCTTGATATTAATATTTTGTCATTGATGTCAAGAAATTGATTTTCTAATTCAATATGATGTTGCCATATCTTGAGAAGTATGATATGAAGATTATAAAGATGTCGGTAAAAGACACAGGAAATAATATGATGAATAAGGTATTCAATGGGCAACTACTACCGAGTCAGACAATGATGAGATCATGATGTTTTAGATTGTTTTAACATCATACATATATTGTAAATTGTAAAGGTTAATACTATACTATGTTATCTAGCAAAGAACCTAGTCGGTAAACCTTAAGGAACCTAGTCGGTAAACCCTAAGGTTATCGCTATCGGTTAATGAAGGCAGAATGTCTACCGAGTGGAGTTTAGTATTCACCGAGTTGTAACCGAGCTATAACAGAATGCATTAAATGTTTACATGCAGTATTTAATGAAGGAAGGTGATGAGATGGAGCTGATTAAATGATTGGTAAGCCATGGAAAAAGTTTGTTAATGAATTTAAGGCAATGGAAAGTCGGCATGAAGATCTACAACTCAGATTGAACCGCAATACCCTCGCACAAGTTCCAAGACTATTATGCAAGTTCCAAGGTGGGGTAAAACATTTTCAGATTGAAAGATGCATTGAACCTGGACAAGATTGAAGATCTAATGGCTATGATTGATCATGGGAAATGTGATCAAGGAGATTAAGCAGTTATCTAATTGTTTATAAATAGGAAACTGTTGATAAAAATTGTATGCAGGTGAGTGTATGCACAGGGATGCTACATAGTGATTACCGAGCATAGAAACTTGTAGACCTGTTAGAATAACAAAGTATAGAAGCCCAACAGATAGACAAGATTAGTTCTATGTCTAGATTGTATTGAACAAATAGGAATCCACTTTAGCATTTTTGATGTGAAGTTGTAGATAGATTTTATTACTGTTATTTTGTGAAAGTGACAGAAAATCTCTTAACCGAGTGGACTTAACAGTCTAATATGTAAATCCTCTAGCAAGGTGACATTTTGATTGAATGTTTGAAATCCTTTAACAAGGTCACTTTTAACAAAGTGAAGATCCTAACAGATCTGAGGGAAATCCCTTAACCGGGTCACATCTAGCAATGTGTTTGTAATCTTTAACAGGATTTTCTTTTAACAGAGCATACTCTAGAAGAGTATATTTCTTAGTGGGTCCGAAATCCCACAGTGGTTTTTCCCTATTTGGGTTTCCACGTTAAATTTGGTGTTATGAGGTTTATATTGTTCATATGCTTTTGAGTTTGCATGTTTAACAGTTTTGGTTATATTATTGATATATATGTTACTGAGGTTGAATCTGATGTTTTTATGGATGATTAAGTTTGTATGATTCACCCCCCCTCTCATCTTGTTGGCTATTGGATCTTTACTTATATTAAGTATCAGAACTATCAATTGGTATCAGAGCTTTGGACTCTAGAAGGAAAGTTTAAAGGCACTTGAGTTAAAGATCCAAAGATGTATAAGAGGGATGCACCGAAGCTGAACAAGTCAAGTTTCTCTACATGGCAAAAAATGATGAAGCTACATCTATTAGGAGTTGAAGAATATGTTGTATACTATCTAGAGAATAATTTTATCACACCGAGCACCTATCCATTGACTATGGAAGAGATAAAGGCGAAGCAAGAACATATTCAAGCAATGATTGAAATAACATCTGCATTGACCGATTCAGAGTTTAATGATCTAGAAGGCTGCAATGATGCAAAGGCAATGTGGGATAAGCTCATATCAGTATATGGAGGAGATGAACATGTTCAAAGAGAAAAAGTAGACAGTTTGAGAGGACAACTTCAATCTATGAGGATGAATGAAGGTGATAACATAACTCAGTACAATACAAGACTAAAGGAGATTGTCAATCAAATCAAAGGAGCAGGTGAAACTATTGAAGAAAAGGATATAACAAGTAAGTTGTTAAGAACCCTTCTACCAGCTTATGCAATCCGAGTCTCTATAATCAATGAATTGAGGTCTGTACCTAATATGCTAGTTTCTTTGGATGCTACTATTGGTAAGCTACATGCATTTGAGTTAAGTAATTTTGATAATAGTGGATCTTCGGTAAATAAAGTTGAATTTGCATTTAGTTCTTTTCATCTTAATGAATCTAATGACTATAATGAAAGAAAGTATAAGTACTCTGAAGGAGATCACAATGGAGCAAGTGAAAGATTTCAGAAGAACATGGAAGAAGTACACAAACTGTATGAAGAAATCAGAAAGCAAGAAGAGTTTGAAGCACTATTAGCCAAAAGGTTACCAAGAGGCAAAGGTAAGTATAAAGGAAAACTACCTTTTAAATGTTTCAATTGTGATAAGATAGGACATATGGCTTCTAACTGTCCTGACAAATATTTTACTGATAAGAGAGATTACCGAGATAACAGACAAAAAGATAACCATTACAGAGGACACCGAGACATCACAAGAAGAGATAGAAAGACATGCTTAATAGCTGATGAGGAATCTAATGATGATAAATCAGATGAGATTGATACATAGGAAGTAGTTTATGTGGCTATCAAGGATGGCTCAGATGAAGAAAGGTATGAAGAAAAAGCCCTAATATCTCTCACATAAACACTAATGATTCTTGGATTATAGATAGTGGATGCTCACATCATATGACAAGAGATAAACACAAGTTTGTTATGTTAGAAGATTATGATGGAGGCTATGTTAGATTTGGTAATGATGCACCATGTTCGGTAAGAGGTAAAGGAACTATAACACTTCTTGATAATGCAAGATGCAATGTTGTTTATTGGGTTGAAAGTTTGAAATACAATTTGTTGAGTGTAGCACAACTAAACAACACAAGTTATCGAATAGAATTTCAGAAAGGAATTGTCAAAGTTCATGAGAAGAATGGAAAGTTAGCTACTACCAGGACACAAACAAAAGGTAATACATTTTACCTTGACTCAACACGGAATAAGTGTTTGCATGCAAAGATTGATGATACCTGGTTATGGCATAAAAGGTTTTGTCATGTAAATTTTGATAATCTGATCAAAATAAGTAAGAAGCACAGAGTAAGAGGTCTACCGAGTCTTAAAAAACCTGAGAATGCTATGTACCGAGGATGCCAGATGGGTAAGATGACAAGATCAAGCTTTACAAGTAAGTCTTACACTTCTAAGGGAATTTTAGATCTAGTGCACACTGATCTTTGTGGTCCTATGAAAGTTAAAAGTTATTATGGTGATAAGTATTTCATATTATTTGTGGATGACTATTCAAGGATGATGTCAGTAATGTTTTCAAAGGAAAAATCATAAGCTTTTCAAATGTTTAAATGGTACAAGGCAAGAGTTGAAAATGAAACAGGAAGACAACTGAAATGTCTTAGATCAGATAGAGGAGGAGAGTTCACATCTGATGAATTCAACTTATTCTGCAATGATCATGGTATTAAAAGACAAGTTTTTGCACCGAGAACTCCATAGCAGAATGGAATAGCTGAAAGAAGAAACAGATCTATTGTGGATTGTGCTAGAGCACTGATGATTGAAAAGAAGGTGCCACAAACATTTTGGAGAGAAGCAATAAGCACAGTTGTTTACACCTTGAACCAAGTTCAATTGAAGAAAGGTACTTTGAAGACACCATATGAAATTTGGTATGATAAAAAACCTAATGTTAGTTATTTTAAAATCTTTGGAAGTAGATGCTATGTTCATAAAGATGATAGAAATGGCAAGTTTGATCAGAAAAGTGAAGAAGGAACATTTCTAGGTTATTCTTCTAGAAGCAAAGGATTTAAATGTCTGATCAAATCATCTAACAAAATAGTAGAAAGTGCAAATGTGAAAATTGATGAATTTTTAGAAAGAAATGATGAAGGAAATTCCAAGGAACCAGAACACTATGATGAATTTGTCTATGTTCAACTGAGAAGTCATACCGAGAAAACTGTTGAAGAAAATGAAGAGAATATCCAGTTACTGAGTGATGAAGAAGATCATATAGAGCCTACTGAGCCTGTATTAGCCAAGTATGTCAGAAGACATCATGCACCAAGTCAGATTATAGGAGATAAGGATGATCCAGTGAGGACAAGGAACAAACTGAGACAGAACACATGTTTGATATCTGAATTTGAATCGAGAATAGTGAAAGAGGCATTTAACAGTGAAGATTGGGTAAATGCTATGACATAAGAGATTGATAAAATCAAGAAGAATGACACATGGACACTAATCCCAAGATCGAAGGACAAAAATGTAATCAGTACAAAGTGGATTTTCAGAAACAAGCTAAATGAACAAGGAGAAGTCATTTGAAACAAAGCAACATTAGTTTGCAAAGGTTATGCTCAAGAAGAAGGAATTGATTATGGTGAAACTTTTGCACCTGTTGCTAGACTTGAAGGAGTAAGAACATTGTTGGCCTATGCTGCTTTCAAGAACTTCAAGGTATATCAAATGGATGTCAAATCTGCATTTTTGAATGGAATATTAGAAGAAGAAGTTTTCATTGAACAACCTGAAGGATTTGTTGAAGACAACAATAAAGATCAGGTATGTAAATTAAACAAAGCCTTATATGGTTTGAAACAAGCACCAAGAGCATGTTATGAAAGATTGCACTCTTATTTGATTAAGATTGGTTTTATAAGGACAAGTGAGAACGACAACATGTACATGAAGAATGATGAAAATGGAATACTGATCTCAACCATATTTGTTGATGATATTATATTTTGAGGAAATGACTCTTTACGCAAGAACTTTGGAAATGAAATGAGAAAAGAATTTGAGATGTCATTAATAGGTGAGATAAAGTATTTTATAGGTTTACAGATACTACAAATGAAAAATGAGATTTTCATTACTCAATCCAAGTACATAAAGGAAATCTTGAAGAAATTTGGAATGGATGATTCAAAACCAGTAAGTACTCCTATGACTACCAACTGTAAATTATCTAAGAATGATGAATCTGCATCTGTTGATGAGACAATCTACCGATCCATGATTGGAAAACTACAATATGTTGTTCACAGCAGACCAGACATAGCACATGCAGTAGGTATAGTTGCAAGATTCTCTACAGATCCTAAGGAAACACACATGATAGCAATCAAAAGAAATTTTAGATACTTGAAAGGCACAGAGGATTATGGCTTAGTATATCAGAAAGGAAATGATTTTGATTTAAAAGTTTATACTGATGCTGATTGGGTAGGCAACATTGATGATAGAAAAAGCAGAAGTGGAGGAGCTTTCTTTTTGGGAGAAAGACTAGTGAGTTGGCTTAGCAAGAAACAAGGATGTGTTTCACAGTCAATAGCAGAAGCTGAATATGTTGCTGCAGCATTAAATTGTACCAACATTGCATGGATCAAACAACTATTGGAAGGTATAAATGAGAAAGTTACCGAGCTAGTAACTATATTCTCTGACAATACTAGTGCCATTAATATTTTGAAGAATCCTGTTATGCACTCTAAGACAAAGCACATATCTATCAAATATCATTATCTTAGAGAAGAAGCTCAAGAGAAGAAAGTGGTGTTGGAATATGTTAGCACAAAGGAGCAAATAGCAGATATCTTCACCAAGGCACTACCAAAGGACACTTTTGAATATCTTAGAAGTAAGTTAGGGGTCCTACCCCTATCTTCTACTCACTGACCGAGTTCGATGAAAGCATCAATCCGATGACTCTAATGAATATCTTTTGGGAGTTAATGTTGAGTTATACACTTTAGGATGTTTTCTAAAAGTGTACTGGAATTAATATAGGAAATATTACAGGGAATAGGAATTGAAGACAAATGCTCTGACCGAGACTCAATTGATACACAACAGCAGGAAATCACTTCTTATAGAAAGAAATTATGTTTTAGTTCTTTATTTTCTTTTTGGCATTGTTGTCAAAGGGGGAGAAGACCTACAAAGGGGGAGAAGACTAAGAGAAAACTGAGCAGACTACAGATTGGGAAGAAGACTGAAGAAATGAGGAGAAGTCTAATGTGTGGGGGAGATCATTTCAGCATTTCAGAATCACACCAATCCGAATCTATTAAGGTCAAATCAATTGGTTTTGCCATCAATGCCAAAGGGGGAGATTGTTGGCAATATTGCATTATAAACAGACAATGAAATATTGTTGGCATTTCTTAAGGATATTGAGAAGATTGTTGATGATTATGGATATAACTGATTAAAGATGTTTTACTATCTTGATATTATTATTTTGTCATTGATGTCAAGAAATTGATTTTCTAATTCAGTATGATGTTGCCATATCTTGAGAAGTATGATATGAAGATTATAAAGATGTTAGTAAAAGACACAGGAAAGAATATGATGAATAAGGTATTCAATGGGCAACTACTACCGAGTCAGACAATGATGAGATCATGATATTTTAGATTGTTTTAATATCATACATATGTTGTAAATTGTAAAGGTTAATACTATACTATGTTATCCAACAAAGAACCTAGTCAGTAAACCCTAAGGAACCTAGTCGGTAAACCCTAAGGTTATCGCTATCTGTTAATGAAGGCGAAATGTCTACCGAGTGGAGTTTAGTATTCACCGAGTTGTTACCGAGTTGTAACCGAGCTATAATAGAATGCATTAAATGTTTACATGCAGTATTTAATGAAGGAAGCTGATGAGTTGGAGCGGATTAAATGATTGGTAAGCCGTGGAAAAAGTTTGTTAACGATTCTAAGGCAATGGAAAGTCGGCATGAAGATCTACAGCTCAGATTGAACCACAATACCCTGGCACAAGTTCCAAGACTATTATGCAAGTTCCAAGGTGGGGTAAAACATTTTCAGAACGAAAGATGTATTGAACCTGGACAAGCTTGAAGACCTGTTAGAATAACAGAGTATAGAAGCCCAATAGATAGACAAGATTAGTTCTGTGTCTAGATTGTATTGAACAAATAGGAATCTGCTTTAGCATTTTTAGATGTGTGAAGTTACAGATAGATTTTATTACTGTTATTTTGTGAAAGTGACAGAAAATCTCTTAACTGAGTGGACTTAACAGTCTTATATGTAAATCCTCTAGCAAGGTGACATTTTGATTGAATGTTTGAAATCCTTTAACAAGGTCACTTCTAACAAAGTGAAGATCCTAACAGATCTGAGGGAAATCCCTTAACCGGGTCACATCTAGCAATGTGTTTGTAATCTTTAACAGGATTTGCTTTTAACCGAGGATACTCTAGAAGAGTATATTTCTTAGTGGGTCCGAAATCCCATAGTGGTTTTTCCCTATTTGGGTTTCCACATTAAATCTAGTGTTATGAGGTTTATATTGTTCATATGCTTTTGAGTTTGCATGTTTAACAATTTTGGTTATATTACTGATATATATGTTACCTAGGTTGAATCTGATGTTTTTATGGATGATTAAGTTTGTATGATTCATCCCCCCCCTTCTCATCTTGTTGGCTATTGGATCTGTACTTATATTAAGTATCAGAACTATCAAAAATATGAAAAAATACTTAAAATATTAAAAGATATATATTTTGGAAAATTCACTTATACATCTATAAAAGGGTATTTTTACATTTCAAAACAAATATTATTTATAAGAGTAGGAGTTGTTGAAACATCGAGTTTTTTTTTTTTTTTTGTAATTAGACCAAAATTAGTATAAAATATACATTTAGTAGACACTTCAATTTGGAAAAGTTGTGGCTCATATATAACTTAGCTATAATGAATCTGTATAGACCATATGTTTGACTAAAATTAATTTTTAGTTAGAATTACTTAAATTCACTTGTGCTGATAAGTTAGCCTGAAACGTGACACAATTTTGTGCTTTTACCTTCCATCTCTACATTTATCTACTCTAAACTAATCTGACTAATGGTAGGAACTTAATGCTTAACATCTCTTGTTTAAACATATATTTGTATATTACACCTACACACTATTTAGGCATATCTTAATGTATTTTATAAACCATTATATTTGTTATAGTTATTCATAAACTTAATTGTACATAATTGGGATCATTCAACATATCAAAAGTTATTTGGAATTTTATATATTTCTATAATCCTACATTAAAAAAAATTCTATCATGTTTATCTCAAAGGTATTGAAACATGATATTTGGGGTTATTATTAATCATGAAGTAAAGAGACTTATATTCAAAAGAAAATATGAAGATACAACCAATGGATGGAGGCTTATCACCTTACTCAACACTACATATAAAATCATTACTGAAGTCTTGGCTTATAGGATTAAATATATAATCTGAGAGATTGTGAGGCATGTTTATTATGGACAATATAATCCTTGTCCAAGAGACCATTGAATGGGCCCAACAATATACCAAATTTTCCCATATTGTTTAGGCTTGACATTACTAAGGTTTATGACCACATACATTGTCCATTTGTTCTTAACATGCTAAAATATTTGGGATTTACACCAATGAGAAATAATCATGTTAACAATGTTGGTAGTGAAAGAATTTTTGTCAATAATTTCCTTTCTTCTTGGCTTCCTTTGTAAAATTCAATTTCTCATGCCTATCACCTTTCCCTCCTTAACTCATTTCCCTTTCTTAGCTATAGATGCTCTTGGTTATCTTTTTCAATAGTTTTTTCGGTAATCTTATCTAAGGTATTTGTTGATGTTTTTTTATGACACCTTAAACACACAATATAACACTATGTGACACCTTAAACACAAAATATAACACTAAGTATTCTATCCTTTAAGGTATTTGTTGATGTTTTTTTATGACACCTTAAACACACAATATAACACTATGTGACACCTTAAACACAAAATATAACACTAAGTATTCTATCCTTTCTTAAACAAGGAAACCCCAAATGATAAACAATGTGATCAATGTGACATTTCTGGCATCAGAAAGGGGCTTGCACAATTGTTCAAGGATTTCACCACCTCTTTCACAAAGAAGACTAACAATTCTAGGCTCTAAGACATGAATAACTTATGATTTTGCAATTAGATTCTTGAAACTAATCCTAATGAAGGATTTGAAATAAAATGCAAAAGCAATGAGGGTTTATAAATTTATTCTACTTCTAACAGTGCAAGAGATTACTATTGACTTAGTGAAACCAAACCATACTTTTCTTTGCCATGAGATAACAACTACACCAAGATGATGGAATATTCTAAGGTATGATAATGATATTT
Organism: Cryptomeria japonica; assembly: GCF_030272615.1. NCBI lineage: Eukaryota > Viridiplantae > Streptophyta > Pinopsida > Cupressales > Cupressaceae > Cryptomeria > Cryptomeria japonica. The sequence goes on along the minus strand of NC_081411.1, from coordinate 3,380,345 downwards.
AAATTACTGATACACATTAACACCATAAGCACGCAAATAAATGGGTATAAAGAAATTGTATTTAATATTTTGAAATGAGTTCAAATTTACCATGCATTGTAATTTGCAATCAACAAACCACACATGGTATGAACATAAGAGGTTTCACCATAAATAAACAACAATATCCTCCATTCAACTAAAAGAACATAATTAAAAATGATATTAAAATTAACTTGAGAAATAGAAAACCATTCTAAAATTAAAAACAACACATAGGCTCACAAAGCTTCAATGTTGTTGTAATTAATTTGACAGTATCTTGGCAACAATTTCACACAAGTATCCCTTTAAAAATGAAATGGGAAAGTCTTATATAGAACTCTCAATTACAACCAAGGGCCCAGATTGATTTGAAATCAATGGCCAAGATTAAGACAACAAAACCCTAAGGGAGGGTAGTTATAACCACCACCCCACCTACTAAGCTAACCAATGAGATACAATATATTCTCATCAACACAAACTACAAGGAAGAAGAGAAAATAAGAAATTCCTTTGTTGACTAGTGGTGCAATCAGGATAGGAGTAAGTCCTCAAAGAGAATAGTTTGGACCATGCAACAAGAGTTAACACGACAAAAACAAATTTTTATTATATCATTGAATTCAAATACAAACTGGTCAATAACATGCGGGCTTATAGTTCGACATGCATGCTTAATTACAAACATGCTCAAATACAATATCTGGGCTCAAGCAAGAATGTGAGCCAACTCTGGACCTTCTATCCTTCAAAATGATCTTCTATAATGCTTCACTGATCTCTAAATGCTTAATTACATTGACTTATTTGATCAAGGATGATGTGCATCGGCCCAAGATGAAAACAAATTCTAATGAAGAAGATGTAATGTGTAGAACAAGAAGGTTTGCCTTCACCAAATAAATCCCTCTAGAAAATTCATAGAATGAAGTGAGGACCTAAGGGAAGGTTGGACACAAGCCAAAGAACATTGAAAACAATGAAATGAAGCTCCACAAGTGACAAAAATGATCTGCAAGATTCACCATTAGCAAATAGGTCCAAGCGGTTTTGGTAATTCGGGCTAGGAAACTGTCTCAAATTCCATAAGCGATAACTTGCTGAAAAAAGATTCAAACATCCCATAGACTTAGGATAAGGTAGATGAACATGTCCACAAACAAAATCCATCTCTTTAATATCTGGTGAGAAAATACAAAAAAATGCAAAAAGAAATTTTGAAACTACAAAATAGGAAACAAACTCAAAGAAAATGTTTTTGGTTGATACAAGATTGCCAAGAACCAAGGATGCTCCTGCATCAACTAGGATTATAAAAAAACATCATCTAGGATGGAATGCCCTTATCTCTTTTTTTAATGCAAAATTCGATGAACCTAGACCTGATAATTTCAAGCAAATCTATTGGTACACTTGGTATGTTCTCCACATAATACTCATTGATTTACAAGTCAAGTCAATAGTACCCATGGCAAGAATCTTTCCCCATTTTGATCCTAATTCCTATATACCATTCATGAAAATTAAAAAAAAAATTAACATTCTCCATATGATCCTCTGAAATAGAATTTGTAGCCTTGAAGTAGATACTTTTCATTTTATCCTTAAGGTCCTTTATATTCATGTTTACATCATCACTTATTTATTGATTAGGAAAATGTTGATTCCACTAAATACGAGGATTATATCTTTAATATACATGATATTCTTTATTTGAATGCAATCATTTCTCTACCCTTTAAAGGATCTTACTTTTCATAATCAAGGAAAAATAGATGAAGATTTGAATGAAGGGATGATATCAACATTACAAAGAATTTAGGAACAAGAAGAACTAGATGAGGATGAAGAAAATGCAATTCTTGAATGGTTGAAAGTGATTTAGTAGGGGAATTGGAAGAATTTCAAAGCCAGATAGGCAAGACTATGAAAAAAAAACCAAAAAGATACTCCAAGATCATAAAAGAAATCTTCATGTCTCGCAAAATATAGATTGTAGTTCGAAGGGTTGATAAGGCAAAGGAAGATATCATTCTGAAAAAATATGATGTTACAACATTTGATTTAGGGCCAACAAAAAAATTAAATGAAATTGAGGAATTGTAAGGTTTCATAATAACCATTATAGAAAGATTGAAAAAGGAGGAAGAAAAGAAGAATTAGTTAAGGAAAAAAATAGGCAATTGAGAAACTACATACAACATTTAATGAATCATGTTAGGCAAACTGAAATAACATTTGTACATCCTACAACACTTTAAAAAAGAATCAATTGATGACTTGGAAGGAATGAGGCCAATGACTAAAGAAAAAAAGGGATGGATTGGAAGAATTAATTCAGGTGCATGGACAATTTGTAGTTCTCTTGGATAGAATTCAAGCCATAGTTGCTTTATTTCAAGAATTTCATGTTGTTGAAGAGAAGACTATTCCACATTTACATATATTAATGAACATTCCTAAGAAGACTTTAGTTGATCGAAATGTGATGAAATTGAACCAAGCATATGATTTTCACGAATGGTGGGTGATCTCACAAGAGTGGGTTAAACTTTTTGGCCAACTTTGACACTAAAATAAATATATAAAAAAATATCTTCACTTTCGATAACTAATTTTTAACAACAAACAACATTTTTAAAGAGTGATGTGCATTCTATAAGACATATAACTTTTTCTTCAAAGGATAAAAATTTGATTCTTTTGAATTTAGGTTTGTGACATCGATATCCAAGGCATGCATTTGGTTTCATAATGATATGTTGAATTTATTTTATTTTATTAAGTTTTGAAGTCCAAATAATTATAATTTAGACATAGGTGTATTTTTGAACTCATGACTTGTTTTGTATGTATCAAAATTCAAAAAATATTATAGTCATAATAAAATTCAACCTATATTTAGTAATATTAAAAAAGCAAATTCATAATAAAATCAATACATGTAATGAAATTATAGTCATTGTAAAGCTTACTTCAAGGACTACCATTTGCATCTTGGATTGTCAAGATTGTTCCATTTGAGCCTTCAACCAAAGATTTGAAGGTTAAAAGATTGTATAAATTTGCAGAGATTGGGGGGCACATTCATAGAAATCATGTTCGAGCGAAAATGGTTCACATGAACCCTAAGGCCTTCAATCAAACCCATTTTTGACCAAACATGTTCACACAAAGATGACCTATTTTTAAAAATTGATAAACTCATATGAATTGATGGCCAACCAAAGTTTTTTTTAAATTAATATTTCCATATAAATATATATTTTATATTTCACTTTTTTTTTAAATAGCTCATTAATTCAAATTTTTTGGTAGGGAGGTATTTTGACGTGATTACTTTTTGTGTAAAATTTTTAAAGGCCATAATTTCAAAGGAACTACATGGAAATAAAAAGAAAAGGGCAAATAAGACTTCATGAAAGTATTCACCTTAGACAAAATAAAGATATTGAGAATGAAGAATACAAAGATATTTTATAGATAAAATAGGTATGCATCTTTACTATTCTATTTAATTTTGCATGTATTTGTTGAATATACGAGCAATTGAGAGGGATCATGAATCAATTGACAATAAAAAATATTTTTCTAACTTTATTCATAGATCTAGAACAGCTAGCATAATTAATCAAAACAGATAAACATGAAAGCATATGCACATAACAAATCAGACACAAGAAACACTAGAATTTACATGGAAAACCCAAGAAGGGAAAAACCACAAAGAATGTTAATTCTCAATATAGAAACGTCGATTATTGTGATTTTTACAAAAGATAGCTCACTGCCAAGATGCTCACTAAGGGAGGGCTCAGTTCCCATAAAATCTCACTACCAGAGGGCTCACTAAGAGGCTCATTGCTAAAGAGAGAAAGATGAAGGAGAATCCACCACTGAAACACAGTCTGCATTGTCGGAACTACTTTCGGTAATAATTCACAACACAATTGTACACATCAACTAGATTCTTTCAATATCGCATGTCTTCAACACAAAAAACCACACTCCAACTCATCCATATTATACTCCTACATATATTGTCTCTGAAAAAACATAATCCTCTTTGTTGGCCAAGACAAAGATATAAAATAGGTCTTCACTAAAAATTATGGTGGTGGGAAGGAATGAGAAGTATACCACATCACAATGTTCCCCATCAAACACATGAACGCACTACATACATCGCCAAAGCTGGACCTAAAGCGTTATCCATACACTACACAATTGTCATAGCACAATCTCGACGTCTAGACCACAACCTTGACTTCTCGAATAATTTGGACCCAAAAATAGCACGAGCAATATTGACAACACATCTTCCAAAAAGGCAAGATATTTCGAGAATTTGAGAAACCTCCAAATGCCCAACACCAACTCATACAAATGTTACTAGTCAACATATCACATCCAGACCTAATCTAGACCACTGTATTTGACATTAATGACAACATATAACACAATGTTGACAATATTGTGCACTTAAAATTGTCCCTCTCTAGACCCCCCCGCCTCTCTCTCTCTCTCTCTCTCTCTCTCTCTCTCTCTCTCTCTCTCTCTCTCTCTCTCTCTCTCTCTCTCTCTCTCTCTCTCTCTCTCTCTCGCTCTATATATATATATATATATATATATATCCCTCCCTCTTAAGTTTAGATATATAGTCTATCTCTCTACTAAGAAGCTTAAGGAGGGAGAGAGAGAGAGAGAGAGAGTAAGTAAAAAGAATTAAGGGGTTAAAATGAGAGAGGGAAAGAGAGTGTGTGTAAACTCATAATTTTTAAGTGAGTTTCATAAACCCTAATATAATAATTGCTTATAATATCAATCTATAATTGCCTAATTATCATATATTACATTATGTTCATATAGTACATGCGTGCATTATCCCTAATATTGTACATCATTTTTTCTATCATGAAACTTTATCTCTATTAGTTATACTTGTTCTTTGAGTTATTCAATCTAAGTTCTAATTACTTCTAATTACTTTATTACTTCATGCTCTAGATTTTAATAAAAATATTTTAAACATTTTTCGAAGCTTTTCTAGTCCAATACAAGAATGTTTTCAAGGTTTTCTAAAAAAATTCTAAGGTTTTGTAATATTTTTCTAAAGTTACCAAAGAAATTTCTAAGGTTTTCAAAGATTTTTCTAACGGTTTCGAAGAATATCTAAGATTTTTTAAGGTTTTCTCTATGATTGAAATATGCAATTATTTATCTAAAAATAAAAGAATACAAAAATAAACATACATACTTACCTAAATAAAATTAAATCCTCGTCAACTAAAATTTTTCAAGGGGGTTTTCTCTAGAACCTTGTGGAGCCCAGAGAAATTGATGAAAATGAAAGAATAATTTACACCTCAGGGTTATATCCTACTTGTAAAAAAAATCAATTATAATACGCTTCACTCAAAGGGGGTGTTCAAGTGAACCTTATAAAATATTAATAAATAAAACTGTCAATCGAAGGACTGTGATGTCACATGTTCGATCGAACTAGGGTGTTCAATTGAACACTAGATGTTAGTTTGATCAAACGTGCTAGTTTGATCGTACACCCTTGGCAAATATTTTTCTGCCATCCATATTTTGCCTTCATGGGTGATATTGTAGCCCACTATTGTGGGATCACCCAGCTATAAGTTTACCAGTTCAACATAAGATAAAATTAAGTCTTAAATTTCGAAATTGAAAGTGGATTCCTAATCCTATGTTATGACATGGAAGATCTTACACATTAAATTTCTTATTGAAATTCATCTATAATCCATTTATTACCATATGTCTTATCCCTTTTTTTCTAAAGCATGATTTATTAAACATAAGTTTTTATTTTATTGACCTGCTTATGATTTATGGCTCTAATTTTGTTCCATTCTCACACTTTTCTCTAATGTTTTGTCATAGAAAATTACCCTTCTAAAATCATATTCTTTACATAATTCCCTCTCCCATACTTATAGACATGTTGTCCTTTAGATTAATCACAAGTTTTTCTACATAATTATCTTCTTTATAACTTTTCGTCCCTCCCATTTGAAATATGTTTGTTTATGCCAATTTCTCCATCTATGTTTCTAACCTTTTAGTTATCCTTCAGAACTCTCTGATTGGTATAAATTTTGAAGATACTATGCACAACCTTCATTTGTAGCTCAAATTTTTTGAAAGGTTACAAAGTTAGGATATTTTTCTTTAAAATGGTAATGACTATGTACGATTACCTTGCAATCTTTTTTTAAGCATCTTCATCTAATGGTAAAACTTACAAGGCTCTTGCTATAATATGTAAATATGGTACCAATGGTGTGCAGGGGGCACCACACCAATCAAAATCAATTATGATAATTTCTTCACTTCATAGATTCACTTGTTTTCCTTCATTATTTATATGTGACAACTTTTTTAGTTATCAATTTTGTTTCTTGCCTTTGAATTATACTATAGTATTCTTTTTCTATTATCATGAAGAATGTGAAGATGAAAGATGAAATGTATAAGGAGAAGAGTCCAAGTAATGCATGAAAGCACATGTTTCTAAGCTATACCCTCAAAATTTGGCATCTCTAATCATTCCTATATGTCATTCTTTTCTCTCTATTAAATTTGACTAAGGAAAGTTATATTCTTGGGAATGTGGTTGTCATTGCTCTTGTAACAGATGTAATTAATTCAAAAATCTTAATCTTAAACCCAGAACAATTACACATCAAAGTTTACATGCAACTTTAATTGAATTTCTTTTACACTCTTCAACTTTGTGAATTTATTCCCTTTCAACTTTACAATTTTTTGAGGTACGAATTGTTTTGTCATAAATTGTATACATGAACAATTTCACACTCTACTTAGCACCTACTTTGGAATGGTTTTCACTAATTCATTTTAAGTCCATTTGTGCTCTATGATATTGTATGATTTTATTCCAAATCAATATTTTAAAGATTTGAAAATGTGAAATCTGAGAATAGATCCTATATTTGAGACCTCAACATGTGCATTTTAAAAAAAATTACTTTTTTTTTAAGCACTAATATAAATTTTAATAAATTAATCTTAGTTTATCCATGGATAATTTAAAGAAAAAATAAACAAATTTGATGAAAATTAGATATTCCACTAAGGCGCAATAAAATATTTGTAGAATAAGAAAGTAGGTGTCCGTGTCATTCTCCTATACTAGAAAATATATGAATTTTCTTCATATTATATATAAGTGAATGTAAAATGAATAGTTGTAATTCATATTTATTGTCATTTTTGTGCTAAATTGAAATAAATTATGGATAAATTTATAACATTTTTAAATTATTAAAAATAAAACTTTGGTCTTCCTAACTTAGCTCTAAAGGTGTAGGATCTAAATTAGATATACTTTATGTGGTTATGATTTTATAATTTTTGAAGTTCATAGAAGTTTGAACTTTGTTTATGTGAATTTAATTCAAAATATCAATATTCAAAATATTTAGAATAATTAATTCATTTATTTTTTGGATTTTTTTTGTAGTTTAAAGAACAATTTCAAATATATTTTGGGTTATATTTGAATTATGTACATAAGCTCATCTGCAGTTCTGATTTGTTTGGATTGTGATTCATTGACTAGTCTTAAACCACACACACTAAGGAAAATATTACGCCTGGAGAATGTTAGTCAACTCTGAGTGGTTAACGCTTTTAAGCCTAGAAATGTATTCTTAGTGTGGCCACACACATTAAGCAAGATATTAAGCCTACAAAATGTTAGTCAACTTTGAATGTTTAATAATTTTAAGCTTAAAAGTGTAAACTTATAGTGTATGCTTTAAGACATCCCTAGTTCCTCTCATTGAACATACGTTCTGTTTTGCACACCCACATTTATTATGTGTGCTGGTGGCTTTATTGGCAGCCGACGCAACAAATAATGTGAGTGGGTGTCTTATTATTGCTTGATAGATGGTGGCACTATCTGCAGGCTATGTTTTTATCCCCCTGCACTTTCCTTGAGTAGGAAGTTTTATGTTGCTTATGATTACCTCAATTTTATTGTGATGGGATGCAAATAGTAAATTGGTGGCTCACTCCAATTCTGGGGGGTTGTAGATCTCCCACAAGGCTTTCTCCTTTTCTCCATTTGTGAGAGAATAACTTGCATTGCAGTTGTGTATGTGGGTACCTAAAATGGCTTTGTTGCCAATACCCATGAGGCATCTCATATTGCATAGCTTTTCTCCCTAAATTGCACTTAAGGGGGGGTGTTGGAGTAATAGTTTTTATAATTTAGGTTTACATATTTTTAACTTAGGTAACAACATTTAATAGGTTAGGTGGATAATTGTAGAGTCATATTAGGACTCTAACTTCTCTAGGTTGAGACACATTAATCTTGTCCACTCTTCCACCCTCCTCTTGCCTATTTAAGCAAGACAGCTTGTACATTTGTACTCACCTCTTAACTTGATACAATCTCATATGTTGAATCTCTCTTAGCTATGGATGATGTCTTGCAGATTGGCTCCTAGGTTGGGGTGGAATCACCTACATTTTTGAGAAGCCAACTTTAGAAATTTACCACACAAATTGAAATAACATCCATACTAATAATGTTCTAAATAAATCTTAATGTTATCACAAAAAAAACATAAAATCGATATAATAGTAACTATTAAATTTATATTTTGCAATTTAAATTTATAATTTTTTTTGTAATTTTATGTAAATACTCAACATAATTAATCTCAAATACAAATTTTAATTTTAAATTATTTTATTAAAAAATTAAAGCCATACAAAAGAAAAACTGCAAACTAGATTCAATTTCAAAGATTCCGTACAACAGTTAATAAAAAATCATCAAATACAAAGATGAGATTTACATACATTAAATCAAAGACTTCAGTAAAACAAGCTTTTCAACAACAAATAGTCAAAGCAAGTTGATCACACTTGTCAATGCTTTTTCTTTCCTTTTAGCTTTACCACATCATATGCGGTAAAGTTTGGTACCCAAATATTTTGTTATGTTAGATGCTTTCCTCTAAGAAAAGATAAATCTAAAAAAAGCCTAAAAAATCTATCATTCCTATAAATTCACTCCTATAACACCAAATTTTTTCATCCAATCATACTGTAGATAAATAATTTTTTAACTTTATAAAAATCAAGTTTGTTTTGAAAACAAAAATAATAATCGCTTTTGATTGGTAAAAATAATTGATTAATTCGACTTAAGTGAATGCAATAGTATTACGTACGACAACTACTAATAACAACCATTAAATTTATATTTTACCATTTATTTTATAAAAAACATCTTTCTGAAATTTTTAGGTAAACATTCAATATAATTAATCTAAATAACAATATTTAATTTAAAATTACTTTATTTAAAAATAAAAAGCATAATAAAAAAAAAATATAAACAAGAATCAATTTCAAAGATCCCATAAAGATCCCATACTAGACTGATTAAGAAAACATAAAGATGACAAGCTTTTTAATAGCAAATAGTCAAAGCAAGCTAATCACACTTCTCAATGCTTTGGAGTTAAAGCTTTCCCTTCTTCCCCAACTTTCACTATGGTCTTAAACCCCTTATTATTTTCAAATAGTGAAAGAAAACAACAATAATCAGGATGTTTAAAACTTTGGCTTTTCTTTTCACTTTCATCTGTTTTCATCTACTTTCTGTTTCACTTTCATTATTATTCTCTCGCAACTGTTCTTTCATCCTAATGATGGTTCATGGAATGTGACCTAAAACATCGATACAAAAATTTCTTACACAATTGAATCCAGAAAGCAAATGAAATCAATAAAATGGGCAATAAAAATCTCATACTTTGATCTATTTCCACATAATCTACTACCATACTTTCATTTTTTTCTACTGCCATTTTTTGTCTGTATAATCGATCAACAATTCTTTGTAATATAGCTAAAGCTTTGCCTTCTTCCCCAACTTTCAATGTGACCTTAAACCCCTTCTTTATTGTCACGCTCACTAGTCTACCTTCACTATCATGTTTGTTGAGTAAAACTGTAATTAACACATCCCCTTGAGATGGCAACCAATATTCGATTTCATCGAATTTAAATGTTAGACCATCCTGCAGTGATGTTGCAAGAAAAGCATATATTGTGATTTCACTCGATGAGCTCTTCATCTTCACCTTGCTATCATATTGTGTATACTCTTCTCTCCCAATCTCTGAGATTGCTTGGGCACCGATCACGTCAGAAAAGAAATTTGCATTAAATTTGGATGATGCTTCACCCATTGCCTGCTGTATCAAAATGATTTTCTTTAACGGCAGCATCTGAAACATTTAAAATACCAACGTAAAAAGAAAGGATAATAAATAATTGATACAAATATTGAAGGTAAAACACAAATTTTAAAACACCACATAAAATGAGTAACATTCATTTTCCCTGTCCAATACCAAAGGAAAAATCATTATTCAAAATTAATTGATTGCATTGAAAAAGGGTAGTATTACCTGCAATCCATGAATGTAATTCCGTACCCATGCCAACTTGAATATACAATTTGTTGATTTCTTCATTCATGTCAACTTGAATTTTTTCATGTTCAACCAATTTTTGTTACATTTTCTTCACAACATCCCTAGTAAATATAGCAGAATGCAAAGTCATTGTGGTAGCCTCCAAGAGAGAAGTATCTTTGAGCATCTTAAGTATAGAAGTCCACTTTAGTTTCTTTAACTATATCAACCAATTTAGGTTTGACCGTGCTCTTGAATTTCACCCATGTAGCCAAAGTTTCTATCTGAGGGTTATACCCTATTCCACTCACCCCTTGTTCTGAATCAAATTCTGCAACCAACATGGGGTCTTCTTGGTGTCTGACTTGATAAAAAAAACATCTGTTTCACTGACATCCCTGGAATAATCAACATATTTCTTTTTAGCACCATATCTCTAGCCTCATTTGGGGTGACATCTATGTCATCAAACCTCAATTGCCTTAAAGTTTGCAAAGAGATCTCATCAACACCCATCATGTTCATCTTCTTTTTCTCTTTGAATTATTTCATCTTCATTTTGATCTAAAAATCTTTGAATCTAGGTGTCTTAATGGATTCATCATCCTCCATGAATCTCATAGATGCGACAATCCTTTCATTCTCATGATGTTCGGGCAATGCCTCTCCCTCAGTCTGAGCCCTTTGTCCATGTGATTCCTCTTCATATATTGGGGGTGATCCTTGGGGTTGATCAACTCCCTCACCATCTTTTAAAGCTTTCAAGGCACTAACAACATCATCTATATCACCTACCTCTTTAGTGTCATGATATGGAACCAAGGGTACATGACCATCTTTATTTGGTTTTCTTAATGGGGGTGGACTAGGTGAAGATTATTGAATAGACGCAACATCAGGAGCATCATGGATTACAACCCCTTTGGGTCTCTTTGCAGGCAACTTTGTTGGTTTGGGTGGCGAGTCACTACCAATTGGTTTTCCATACATCTTTTCAAATTTGTTTAGATACAAATCAATCTTTTTAAAGGATTATGAAAAATAATGACAAAATTTGGATCCTTTTTCCTTTTCCCTTTTTCTAAATTTATCAAAATATTCCTTTCTTCTTCTCTGAAAATAATCATCAAAGGCAACACAATTCCTGATTACATCTTCATCAAGTAACATTTCATTGGTAACCCCTATATTGGTTAATAATTTTCGTTTGGAAAAATAAATGTGACCTTCAAGGTCACATAATCTCTCCTGGCCCAATTTCAAAGAATAATTTGTTCTTATATATCCTTGCAATTCCTCAAGCACATCAGATCCAATTGAAAATCCAACATAACTAGTGACATGGGGTAGAAATGTCCCCTTCTTCTATCTCTCCATTACATCATTTGCCACATAAACTCTCAGAATGCTATTTTGTCAGATACAGACAATGGAAATTGATGAGGAGCCCGTGGACAACCATATACCCTGATCAATCTATATTCAGCCATATAAAACCAATCTCCAAAATTATTTGTATGCCCTACTTTAGGTTTCATGGCAAAAGGCCTTATTAATTCCATGGTCTTAGCAAATAATCTTTCAACAAGGTGATTCAAAGAATGCATCACTAAGTCAACAAACAAATCATGGAATGGCATGTAACTATTGTTTTTACTTCTTTTATCCCAAACATAGCACCACATTTGAACATGCATTTTGTTTCCCATACTTTTGACAATTCCCAATTTCAATTTATGTTCCAAAGGTTACCTGTTTTTATATAAAATCAAATGACATAACAATGAGTAATGTTGGAAGTCATATGACCCCTTGTTCTCTTTCATCTTAACAAATTGCTCGTGTATTCTCTTTTCAATTTGTAGGACAAAGTCAAATTCAAGATTTAATTCAGAATTTTGTGTCCTCATGGCTAGATATATCAAAGCAATTGACATTTTATCCTTTGCATCTTCTCCTAGTATTTGGCATAAAGAAAAATATGTCCTTCGAAAATAAACCTGAAATTCATCAACAACAAATAGCTGATTTCCCATAATTTCCATAATCCTATTATTGAAACTCTGCTTTCCATATAGTGGGAGCTCATCTTTCCTATAGGTTTTCCTCAACCTAACATAGTCTTCTTCAAGTTTTTCCAGATCAACCTTTGTTATGGCTTGTTTGTTCAACATAAAACAATCAACAATCACTAACCTAAAAATCACTAACCTTCTCACAACTAGCAAAGGGTTTCCACTAGGCATTCTAATAGTCCTAGTAACAGGATGATAGTGTTGTTCCAACACTTGAATCAACACAACATTCATGAACACATTTAGTACAATTAGCTTGGTGAGGTCTAAGGTCCATGGATTTGACACTGGAACCTTCCCATCTTGTTTGTCATAGAAATACCAAAATAAATCCTATCTGTCCATGGGAATTAGGGCATCTCTACAACCCTGCCAACTATCTCTACATACCTTTCTAGAGCCTGTATCCTCTGACTGTAGCAAAATATCCAACAGAGACCGCTGCAATGGTCTTTTCTTTTATTTAGGGTTTGAAGATTCACCCTTTTGTTTGGAGCTATCCACCCTATGGGACATTATGGCAAAATTCTTTCCCCTTGCAGCTTCTACTAAATGAAATTAACAATGAAATTCCAAAGTAGTGGCATAGACCGCTTTCTTATTACCAACTCGACCCGACTCGTTACTTTCTCCTGTTCTCAAAGAGCTCTAGTGATCTCCATCGTAAATGCAAAATGACTGAATGAGACTTATGAATTTTGGATGCTGCAAATATCACTTGACCAATTACTTCACTCATGCCAAGTTCATTAACTCACTTAGTTCGAAGCTGAAATATCAATTCAAAATCAATGTCATTAAGGCTCTCCGTGGCTTGAAATCCTTTTTCCACCACCTTTTTATGTTTACTGCAATACCACTGCTTGGTTGTCTAGACAATATTTGTTTGTTGCGGGGTTGCGGTTTACACCACAACACTGCAAGGATAACTTCAATTAATGATATTAACTCTGTGGGAGTGCGACGATATGCATCATCCTTACCGCTAACCTGTATATAACTAATATGCTATTATCAAGCCTTTTGCGGGACTGCGGGACATAAATTGAGATTTCCCATTTTATCGCATGCCCACTACATGATTCATGAATTGAGTACTAAGGATTGCAGGATAGCAGTAAGCCTTTTAGAACGAATTCTTTCAAACTGCTAAACCACAAACATTCCAAGTTAACCTTCAATGAACCTTGCGGGGTAGCGAGACATCTTTGCTTTCACTTTCATCACACCACTGTCCCGCCAGAAGATAAGTAACCGGACCATAGGGGGCTATGGGAGTGCAGTACATTACTAGTGACAAGGCAACTATAAGTTAGTATGACAAGTTAAGCATGGCCAAAAAGGAATGCAACATCATGAAATTCATGGAGCATAAATATGGAAAATTCAAGGCATGAGAATTTACAAAGGTGATCAAATATTTCAAAGGTGTATGGGCAAAGATGTAGACTTCAAATTTAGGACATGTCACAAGGATTTTTGGGGTTTCTAACATTTTCAAAGAGTTGTCACTTTCAACAATCCTTGTCGAACTATTGATCTCAATACAAGATCTTCTTAGTTACAATGTTATGGATATTAGTTATCCTCTAAGAAAATAATCTCACCTCTTCCATCATGAGTGGATTTTGAACAACAATTATAAAGTTATGTAGTATACATTTTAATGATTAAGGACTCATAATCATTATTACTTTGTAATAGTAATCAATGTCACTATTTCTATAATCCTATATGGAAGTGGCACCACCATAATAGGTCATGACTATGAACTATTAGTGGTTGATCTATACAAGCTTGAAAGATTTGATAAAACCTATAGAGTATAAGAGGTTGTAATGTTTCTCTTCATTAACATCATCCATTAGGCTTGATAACTCAATAAAACATAAGATAGATAGCCCATTATAGCTTATATGTAGAACTATTGAATGCAACATAACAATTCTAATTTGACATGCTTTACTTCACCTCATATGAGCATGCAACATTATATCAGGTTTTCAACAAATTATTGATGCATCACTTGGAGGAAAAATTCCAAAACAAATATGTACATTTCAAGAGTGTGCAATGTGGCAGTTAGATGTAATCATTGCTACCGTTTACAAACTTGATGGAACAAAAGTGTAAGTCATTGAATTTTGCATTAGAACCCTAAGACATTTCAGGGGGTTTCTTTCAAGTTATGGGTGTTATAAGGTCAAGTGAATATTAGAGGACTAATTCACTCTAGGGCTTATAATGTGATTTGATAATGACTACACATATGTAAGCCATTAGAAAAAAAGAAAATCAATAAAGATAAAAAGTCATCATTGGGGCATAAAATCTCCAAGCATGAAAGTATACAAGAAAAAAAAAAATGTTAATTGATACATGAGTAGTATTTGGTGCTCAACCAATATTTTATGAATGTGATAAATATTTGATGGGTTTATTTTATTCTAAAATCAAATCTCATGAATAATTTCTTCAAACCTAAACATTACGTAGGATATCCTTTAACAGTCAAGCTTTTATGGGTTCCCAAAACTTTCAATTTCTACATTAGTTATTGATATCTTCTCTTAGTCTTAAATTAGGAAGGAATACGAATGATCTATGACAATTCTTTGAGTATGCAATATGATGCAATAGACACACAAGAACACAATCACATTACATTAGAATCTTAGAACACTAGCGATAAGGATTCTCTTCACCAATATACATCTAGCAAATTAAAATC